>NC_138772.1:532142142-532144642 GCF_965119305.1 Pelophylax lessonae | reverse complement strand
CGACGTAGACCGCAATGTCGCAGTCCCACAAAAAAATCGCAGATCGCCGCCATTACGCGTTAAAAAAGAAAAACACCAAAAATGACAGAAATCTTTCCCTTAGTTAGTAAACGCAATAACTTTTGCGCAAACCAATCAAAATACGCTTATTGCGATTTTTTTTTACCAAACATAGGTAGCAGAAAACAAATTGGCCAAAAATGATAAAAAATTTTGATTTTTACATTTTTTTGGGGGGAATTTCATATAAAAAAATGTGAAAAATATTGTTATTTTTGCAAAATTGACGCTCTTTTTTTGTTTATAGCGCGTGATCAAAAAATCGCACAGGTGATCAAATACCACCAAAAGAAAGCTCTGTTACACTCATTGAGAATTTTTTTGTCAAAGACATGTAGCTAAATACATTTTGGCCTAAATATATGACAAAAATTTAATATATTGGATATTTTTTAACTGTCAAAGTAGAAAATATTGTTATTTTTTCAAAATTGTTGCTTTTGTTTATTAATATCGCAAAAAATAAAAATCGCACAGGTGATCAAATACCACCAAAAGAAAGCTCTGTTTGTGGGGAAAAAAAGGACGCCAAATTCGTTTAGATACAGCATCGCACGACCGCGCAATTGTCCGTTAAAGACAAGCAGTGCCGAATCGCAAAATACCCCCTGGTCAGGAAGGGGGTAAAATCTTCCGGGGCTTAAGTGGTTAGTAAACGCGATAACTTTTGCGCAAACCAATCAAATACGGTTATTGCAATTTTTTTTTTTACCAAACATAGGTAGCAGAAAACAAATTGGCCAAGAATTTAAAAAAAAATAGATTTTTACATTTTTTTGGGGGGGAATTTCATATAAAAAAATGTGAAAAATATTGTTATTTTTGCAAAATTTACGCTCTTTTTTTGTTTATAGCGCA
Source organism: Pelophylax lessonae (assembly GCF_965119305.1). Classification (NCBI taxonomy): domain Eukaryota; kingdom Metazoa; phylum Chordata; class Amphibia; order Anura; family Ranidae; genus Pelophylax; species Pelophylax lessonae. The sequence goes on along the minus strand of NC_138772.1, from coordinate 532,143,724 downwards.
TGATCAAAAAATCGCACAGATGATCAAATAGCACCAAAAGAAAGCTCTGTTTGTGGGAAAAAAAAAGAACGCCAAATTCGTTTAGATACAGCATCGCACGACCGCGCAATTGTCCGTTAAAGTCGCACAGCGCCGAATCGCAAAAAGTGGCCCGGACATAAGACAGCAAAATCCTCCGGTGGTAAAGTGGATAACCACTTGCCGACCAGCCGCCGCAAATGTACAGCAGCAGGTCGGCTCTCCCAGACGCGTACGGCGATTGCGCTCCCGCCCTCGCTTGTCAGCAGGGAAGCTAGTGCGTGTGACTGGCGGCTCCGATGTGCGCCGGCCACTCGTGATCTCCCGCCGCTGACAGAGAGGGACGGGCGGCTGATATAAACACAGCCGTCCGTACTTCTCCCTGAAGTGATCACAGATGTCATGTGATCCTGCTATATAGGATCACATGTCTCTAAGACAAGGGTCTTCAAACTAAGGCCCCCCAGCTGTGCAGGAACTACAATTCCCATCATGCCTAGTCATGTCTGTGAATGTCAGAGTTTTACAATGCCTCATGGGATGTGTAGTTCCCTAACAGCTGGAGAGCCTTAGTTTGAGGATCCCTGCTCTAAGATGACATCACAAGCAAAGCCCCCCCCCCCCCCCACACAGTTAGAATCACGCCCTAGGGCCACATTTAATCCCTTGATCACCCACAGGGTTAACCCCTTCCCTGCCAGTGTCATTATTACAGTAACAGTGCATATTTTTAACCCTGACTACTGTAGTAATGTCACTGGTACCCCCCAAAAGTGTCAAAAATGTCAGTCAGGGGTCCGATCTGTCCTCTGCAATGTCGCAGTCCCGCTAAAAATCGCTAATCGCTGCCATCACTAACAAAAACAAAAAGTTCAAAAATCTATCCCGCTAAAAATCGCAGATCGCCGCCATTACTATTAAAAAAAAAAAAACAATAAAAATGACATAAATCTTTCCCGTAGTTAGTAGACGCAATAACTTTTGCGCAAACCAATCACGTACGCTTATTGCGATTTTTTTTTTTACCAAAAATATGTAGCAGAAAACAAATTGGCCTAAAATGTTAAAAAATTTTGATTTTTACTTTTTTTTTTTTTGACAATTTCATATAAAAGTATGTGAAAAATATTGTTTTTTTTTTTTTTTGTTTTCAAAATTGTCGCTCTTTATTTGTTTATAGCGCAAAAAATAAAAAATCGCAGAGGTGATCAAATACCACCAAAAGAAAGCTCTGTTTGTGGGGAAAAAAGGACATCAATTTTATTTAGGTACAGCGTCGCACCACCGCACAATTGTCTGTTAAAGTGTCAGTCAAGGGTCCAATCTGTCCGCCGCAATGTCGCAGTCACGCAAAAAAAAAAATCGCAGATCGCCGCCATTACTAGTTAAAAAAAAAATTACATTTCCTGTAGTTAGTAGCTGCGATAACTTTTGCGCAAACCAATCAAAATACGCTTATTGCGATTTTTTTAACCAAAAATATGTAGCAGAAAACAAATTGGCCTAAAATGTTAAAAATTTTTGATTTTTACATTTTTTTGGGGGGGGGGGGGGGGGGGATTTC